>NC_084607.1:6361617-6389117 GCF_033807715.1 Cololabis saira
TTCCTTCCTTCCTTCCTTCTTCCTTCCTTCCTTCTTTCCTCTCTTCCTTCTTTTCACCCTTCTTCCCATTCTTCTTTTCTCCATTCCTTCCATCCATCCTTCCTTCCTTCTTTTCTCCTCTTCCTCTCCTTCCTTCTTCCTTCTTCCTTCCTTCCTTCCTTCCTTCCTTCCTTCCTTCCTTCCTTCCTTCCTTCCTTCCTTCCTTCCTTCCTCTTCCTTCCTTCCTTCCTTCCTTCCTTCCTTCCTTCCTTCCTTCCTTCCTTCTTTCCATCCTTCTTTTCTCCCTTCCTTCCTCCCTTCTTTTCTCCCTTCCTTCCTTCCTTTTCCTTCCTTCCTGTCCTTTCCTTCCTTCCTTTCTTCCATCTCTCCTTCCTCCTTCCTTCCTTCCTATCCTTCCTTCCTTCCTTCCTTCCTTCCCTTCTTTTCTCTCCTTCCTTCATTCCTTCCTTCCTTCTTTTCTCCCTTCCTTCATTCCTTCCTTCCTTCTTTTCTCCCTTCCTTCATTCCTTCCATCCTTCTTTTATTCCTTCCTTCCTTCCTTCTTTTCACCCTTTGTCCATCCTTCTTTTCTCCCTTCCTTCTTTCCTTCTTTTGTCTTTCTCTTCCTTCCTTCCTTCCTTCCTTCCTTCCTTCCTTTTCCTTCCTTCCTTCCTTCCTTCCTTCCTTCCTTCCTTCCTTCCTTCCTTCCTTCCTCTCCTTCCTTCCTTCCTTCCTTCCTTCTTCTCTCCATCCTTCTTTTCTCCCTTCCTTCCTCTCCCTTCTTTTCTCTTCCCTTCCTTCCTTCCTTTTCCTTCCTTCCTTCCTTCCTTCCTTTCTTCCATCTTCCTTCCTTCCTTCCTTCCTTCCTTCCTTCCTTCCTTCCTTCCTCTTCCTCCTTCCTTCCTTCCTTCTTTTCTCCTTCCTTCATTCCTCCTTCCTTCTTTTCTCCCTTCCTTCATTCCTTCCTTCCTTCTTTTCTCCCTTCCTTCATTCCTTCCTTCCTTCCTTCCTTCCTTCCTTCCTTCTTCCTTCCTTCCTTCTTTTCACCCTTCCTTCCATCCTTCTTTTCTCCCTTCCTTCTTTCCTTCTTTTTCTTTCTTCCTTCCTTCCTTTCTTCCTCCCTTCTTCTCCTTCCTCCTTCTTTGACCCGAGAACAGCACAAGGGTTAATACACAAATTGACAATGATAAAGTGCATGTAAATGACAATAACATAATAGCCAAAAAACAAACAAACAGAACAAACATAAAAAAAAAGACAGTCGGCTTGGCCATATTTCACATATTACAGTGACAATAACCTCACTTTTCAGGTCAAAAATAGAAATAAATAAATACATGACGAAAGGTAAATGAAAATAAAGTGGAATCTTATCTCTGCTTGGGCAAAGAAAGTCCCCACATTTCACTAAATCTTCTGGAAGAGCCTTCAGAGTGTATCGGATTTTTTCAAGCCTCAAATTGTTGAAAATCTCTTTTATCCACAGTGTATGTGATGGCGGTGTTGGGGATTTCCACCTCATTAGAAGGCCTGTGTTGAAAAAAATCGATTTTCTGATTCTAAATCAATTCTCATATTAATTCCTAAAAATCCATTCGTATGTCTAAAGATCAATTTTTTTTCATCATTACATTTTCGCCCGGTGAACTTAAATCTCAGTAGCGTTTAATTCACACATGCGTGTGGTGTGAAACTATCAAAAAACGAACACGGCATCTAAGAGCTGCTGCAGCGTTAACGAAGCACTGGTTTTTAAAACTCCTGAACTAAATAACTTGTCTTTAGAGAAAATGCTGCATATTTCATCTTAATTTCTAAATGTTATATTAGTTCAATGAAGTTCATATTATCTATATTTACTAGAGCTTGTTTGGTTTCTCTGTTATCAGACACAGTTTGTCATGACAACCTGAAAAATGCCTGGTGCTTCATGGCAAAGCTGTGTGTCTGGTGACAGAATAAATTAAACAAGCTAAAATGATTTTTTTACAGCATGAGCTGTGGCAATTTCTTTCTTTTTTTTTGCACTTTAAATGGATATTTATTTGTCATATATATGCGTCATATAATTCAGGCACCAGCTCAAAAAACATTTTTATTAACACTAACCCAAATCAATATTGGATCGAATCGAATTGGATCAAATCAAATGGTGATAATCGATTCTGAATCGGAATCGAATCAATTCTTGACATTTGAATCGAT
The DNA here is from genome assembly GCF_033807715.1 of Cololabis saira. Lineage (NCBI taxonomy): Eukaryota > Metazoa > Chordata > Actinopteri > Beloniformes > Belonidae > Cololabis > Cololabis saira. Next base: position 6,363,802 of record NC_084607.1, read on the forward strand.
ACCCAGCCCTAATATAAATGTCTGCATCGTTCAATAATCTCTCTTTAAACTACTCTGTTGGTAGTTAATCGAATCAAAGAAACTAATAAATCACCCAGGCAACACTAAGTACCCCGTCCTCAGATCGCGGAGTAGTCCTGATCCATCGGTTGGTCCAGGTTCAGGTCTGGACCAGGACCAGGTCCTTTCAGAACCAGATTCCAGATTCTTTAATTGTCCATCATCCGGTTGTGAACTTGCACTTTTTGAGACCCTGCAAGACCGGAGTCTGGAGCCCATACTGGTTCTACTGGACCTCAGGTAACGGCTTAGCGTTTAGCGTAGGGTTCGGTGCTAGGGTCTGCTATGGTGTTCCGCAGGGTTCAGTTCTAGGGTCTGTTGGGTCCAAATCAACATTACATGAATTCATAACGAGGAAAGACACAGAGACTACCTTGGAATGGGTTTTTAGCGCACTCCTGCAGGAGGGGGAGAGCAACAGGAGTGCAGGGCAACGTGTGGCCCTCATTGAGAACTCCTGAGCTTCCCCAAAGATCCTCCCTCTAGAAGATGCTTTTATTAAGAAACTTTGACAGGAAATGATGATATAAGGACAGTCAACGGTAAACAATTAGACAGTAAACAATGGGGTGGAAGTGATAACGTGTGATTGATTCCTGACATTAACGTGGTCAGCTGTCACCAGGACAGTCCAAAACCTGAGTATATCAGGAAGTGGCTGCCGTGACTTCTATTAGCCAAGCATGTGACAGTTTCATAATGACAAAACAAGTTCAAAGGTTGAATTAACCTCACAGGTCTGCTATGGTGTTCCGCAGGGTTCAGTTCTAGGGTCTATGGTGTTCCGCAGGGTTCAGTTCTAGGGTCTACGGTGTCCCGCAGGGTTCAGTGCTAGGATCTGTCTTGTTCAGTTTCTACATGCAGCTCTTGGGAAGTCTAATCCAGAATCATGGCATCGATGTTCATTGTTATGCTGATGATACGCAGCTCTATTTGTCTGAAGATGGAACATGAGTCCACGGGTGCTGCGTCCACATCTGGGAGGATTAATAGCCTTGAATGTTTTTAACTTGTGATTCAACTAAAGTGGCTGCGTTTTTTTTTATTTATTGTTTTGTTTTTAATCACAGAAACCGACAGAATCTTTTTCTTAAAATCGTGACACGTCATCAGAGCCCAAGGCATAAACGAACTAAGCGGCTGCTTAGGGCCCTGTGACCACTAGGGGGCACCCAAGAGTTAAAAAGCAATAAAATAAAAAATAAAATTATTTTTTTATGTGTGAGTGAGGATTCATACATTAGGTATGTTATTTTACAAAAACACAATAATTAATATTAACAGACTAGAGTAGACGACTGCCTCTCGGCTCTATTTGTTTGATTTTATTTGTTTATTCTATTTAATAATATCTGTTTTTGTACATTTGAATTTATTCTTATATGGAGAACATATTGACGAGGTTCTGTTTATCTAAGTTGAGTGATTTTAATTATAGTTCTAGTTTTTGTAGTACTTTGTTGTTGCACATTGCTGTTGCAGTTTATTTAAAACCAAAAATAAAGTAGATAAAGTGTTTACAGTAAATGGTTTATAAATGATCTATTTGATTATTTAGTTTCTTTTAGTAGGCCTACACTGTAGATTACCCTCAGTATCACACTTAGTACTTTATCACTTTAAATATTAAGTGTAAATCAACCCCAGGCCGCTCTTGTAGCTGAATTTGCTCCATTTCAGATTAAAAACCATAGATGGTAAAAACCTGCCAGGCTGATAATAGGATGATGGAAACAACTCTGCTGCAACTGTGACCTTTGACCTTTTATCTGTTGCTTCTCTGTGTGGCCAGTAGGGGCAGTTGCTGACTTTGATCAATATTAATTGAAAGATTTTTCTGCAAGTTTGTTAATCTGTTGTTCTGCTTCCATACGGAAGAGTATTAGGGCCATGCAGGAGAAAAAATATTTGAGAGGGGAAGATTTTTTTTATTGTGCACTTTTCGAAAAAAGTCGAAATGTCGAGAAAAAAGTCGAAATGTCGAGATTAATGTTGAAATACAATTTCGAGAAAAAAGTTGAAATGTTGAGAATAATGTTGAAATACAATTTCAAGAATAAAGTCGAAATTTCAGGAATAAAGTCGAAATTTCGCCTTTTTTCTCGAAATTGTACTTCAACATTATTCTCGACATTTCGACTTTTTTCTCGACATTTCGACTTTTTTCTCGACATTTCGACTTTTTTCTCGCAGTGCATAATGAAAAAAAAATCTTCCTCCTCTAAAATACTATTTTTATTTTTCTCTTGCCTGGCCCTGATACTCTTCCGTAGCTTCCTTGGTCTTAATCTTGGATTAAAATCTAACTAAAGTTCTTACATCTAGTTTTACAAGTGTATTTGTAATGACAGGGAAGAACATGAAATAAGTTTATAGTGGTGTGTGAATGATCAATAATCAGTGCCGGTCAGGGTGGTGCAGGTTCGAGGCCCGGCAGGTCGTTGACTCAGACGGGTTAACAACCTGCCAGACTGACCCAGATCCCTGTCCCGCTGACCCACATTTCCCCGCGACTGTAACACGAGTGTTGATCCAGGTCTAGACCAGGTCCGATACGAGCCGGGTTCACGTCTGCCCTGGTTTCACTCCCTCCTCCCCTCCAACGTCCACCTCTCCTCTCCGGTCACCCCCACTCTGCTCTGAATTCATGAGAAACAAACTTCTAAACTGAGCAGAAGTTCAAGACTGCCGGTTCAGTCCCGGTCCAGAGGTGGAGCAAAGGCGACGTTGAAGACGCGGTCACTGGTAGAAGTTTAAAAAGTAAGTGAACCCATAAACCGGTTACCTCAACCAAACTTTGATTCAGGTCCAACTTCCATGTTAAAAACTTTACGGTGTAACTGAGCGTAATTACAGGCTGGTTTCCGTAGTAACTGCGATCCGGTTTCTTTCCGGTTTGTGTAAATACCCTTGCGTGCCAAATGCTATTTAAAACATTTCAGTATCAATAGATGTGGCTTTTCCACACTATTATGCAGTCAATTTTAGTTACTACGGAAGAGTATTAGGGCAATGCAGGAGGAAAAATATTTGAGATTGGAAGATTTTTTTTTATTGTGCACTTTGAGAAAAAAGTCAAAATGTCGAGAAAAAAGTTGAAATTTCGTGAATAAAGTTGAAATTTTGCCTTTTTTCTTAACATTTCAACTTTATTCACAAAATTTTGACTTTTTTCTCGTCATTTCGACTTTTTTCTCGACATTTCGATTTTTTTCTGGAGGGGGCTGCAGGTCCGCATGAAACTACAAATATGGTTATGAGATACTTGGTTATGAGAAGAAGGGGAAATAAATAAAGAGTTGGCATCAAAGTGTTTTATGTCTTTAACAGTAGTCTAATTATTCAAGCTAGTTTTTAGATAACTAACAACAAATAATGCCTAAAGTTACTACGGAGTATTAGTGCCAAACTAAGACAAAAAAAAAGGAAATTACGAGAATAAAGTCGTAATATCATGAGAATAAAGTCGTAATATTACGAGAATAAAGTCGTAATATTACGAGAATAAAGTCGTAATATTACGAGAATAAAGTCGTAATTTATGGGAACTCTAACAGGAACATAAATCAGTGTCATCTGCATATAAAATGACATTTGTTAATACAAGATTGGTGGTAGTGGGAGTATGCAGAGTTGAAGAAGCAGGAGTCCTCATACAGAGCCTTGTGGAACTCCTGTACAATACTTCTTTCTACTGCGCGATGGTCCATCCCAGATAAGTCCAGAGATGTCCCCTCTGGACAAGGTTTACACAAGACTTTTTTTCACACACTTTTCTTGAGCGCTGTGCATGCATATCCTCGTTCTGCACACATTCGCGCTTTGTCGTCAGGATTTACCAAGACGTAACTTAAAGCCATCAAACCCCAGGTGATGAAAGGCATGAATGTTTTTGAAAATGTTTAAAACCTGGTCAGTCAGGGACCAATCAGAACGCTGACAAACGGGTCAATTGGGAACATAAATCAGTGTCATCTGCATATAAAATGACATTTGTTTATACAAAACTGGTGGTAGTGGGAGTATGCAGAGTTGAAGAAGCAGAAGTCCTCATACAGAGCCTTGTGGAACTCCTCAGTACAACACTTTCTACTGCGCGATGGTCCATCCCAGATAACTCCAGTCCCCTCTGGACAACGTTTGCACAAGACTTGTTGTTTTCACACACTTTTCTTGAGCGCTGTGCACGCATATCCTCGTTCTGCTCACATTCGCGCTTTGTCGTCAGGATGTACCAAGACGTAACTTAAAGCCATCAAACCCCAGGTGATGAAAGGCATGAATGTTTTTGAAAATGTTTAAAACCTGGTCAGTCAGGGACCAATCAGAACGCTGACAAACGGGTCAATTGGGAACATAAATCAGTGTCATCTGCATATAAAATGACATTTGTTAATACAAGATTGGCGGTAGTGGGAGTATGCAGAGTTGAAGAAGCAGAAGTCCTTATCCAGAGCCTTGTGGAACTCCTCAGTACAACACTTCTTTCTACTGCGCGATGGTCCATCCCAGATAAGTCCAGAGATGTCCCCTCTGGACAAGGTTTACACGAGACATTTTTTCACACACTTTTCTTGAGCGCTGTGCACGCATATCCTCGTTCTGCTCACATTCGCGCTTTGTCGTCAGGATGTACCAAGACGCAACTTAAGGCAATCAAACCCCAGGTGATGAAAGGCATGAATAGGGGATATTACTGGTTATGCATTAGGTTGCGTCATGGCAACGCTCTCGTTGGGCTCATTTGAATTTTATTTCTTTTGGAACGAAGAAAAGAGAAGCTCCACAGATACTCGGGTCACAAAGATTAGAGTGATTTTGAAAATGTTTAAAACCGGTAACACGGTGCTCCTCTTTGATCATGTGAAATAGACCCATTTCATTATGCATGCGCACACTCTTTCATGTGCTGTGTTGATAATGCGGGCGCCTTGACAGGGAGCCGTGACGCTGGCTGTGCAGACGCATGAAAGAGCTGCAATCTCAATTAAAACGAATGTTGGTAAAGTGATGAAACCAGCACACGTGTGATGCTTTTTCTCTGGTCGTCTCTGTCCTGCATCCACCCGGTTGGAGGGATGCTGAGTGGACCGGCGAGGGAAGCACAGCTCTGTTGAGGTCCCACCGCAGCGTTTCAGTCGGGTTCAGGTCTGGACTCGCTTCTTTTAGTCTTCATCGTTGGGATGTAGATCTGCTGCTGTGTTTGGGGTCATTTCCTGTCATGTGACCCATTTTGAACCGAGCTTTAGTCTCTTGTTGGCTCTGGTCTACTGAGGAGTTCCTGCCAGCCGCCCGGGTGTTGTGACTGCAGAACAACCCCCAGTCCTCCATGAATACAGGAGCTGTTAGTTCTTTTATGTAGACACAAGGTGAAAAAAGATATTGATTTGATATTGTACAGTTTCGGCGAGCAGCTCTCATCTGACCTTGTGTCTGGAAAAAAGGACTAAGAGCTCCTTCAGTACATGTGAGGTTGTGCTGCTGAAAGGCTGAAACTGCCGCGGTAGAATGTGTTTTGCTTTGTCTTGTTGGAAAGATTGCGTGGATGTCCCTGGAAAAGACGGGTCCTCGAGTCTCTGTACTCTGCTGCATTAATGTTGCCACCACAAAAGAAGAGAATTCAGAATTCTTTGTAACAGTCGGGATGATCCTTTTCTTCTTCCTTGCAAAAATAATATGGAACACTAATTGGGAACATAAATAAGTGTCATCTGCATATAAAATTACATTTGTTAATACAAGATTGGCGGTAGTGGGAGTATGCAGAGTTGAAAAAGCAGAAGTCCTCATACAGAGCCTTGTGGAACTCCTACAGTAGCTCTTCTTATCTTTAGGTTGCAGCAAACGAGTAAACTCGAGCAAATGTTGGTCTGGACCTACTGTCCTAAGGTCTTACTGAAGTGTTTGGGACGTATTTTGGTACCAGCTCCCGTTTCAACCCCGTCTTTACAGCTCTGCTCGTAGCGGCTTGTTTTTAGGGGCGGAGTCAGACTCTGCCGTCGAGGAACGCGTCCCCGACCATAATACTGCCTCCACCGTGCTTTAAACATGATGTGGTCTGCTTTGGATCACCAGATCTTCCTTTCTTTCTCCAAACTTTTCTCTTCCCCCTTCCCCACTTTTTTTTTTTACCAATCTTGCACTTTATATTTATTTATTTCCTTATCTTGCGCTTATATAAGGAACAGAACCTGCGATGAAGCACCCGCAATTTCGTTGTTATGAAATATGAACAATGACAAATAAAGAATCTCGAATCTTCCATCATTTATCTGGCTTTCATCTGTCCAAAGGCCCGTTTGAACCTGGTATTAGAATCGGACCTGGAGTGATCCGGTCGTAAGTAAATGCTCCCAGGACACGTTTGAGGACATTTGAGATGAATACGAACATTCAAGAATCAATTAACACATTTTTAGTTTTTAAAGACGATAAAACTGGACCCGTGGTTCAGAAGTTTCACCCGGGAACATTTTGTTTCGGTCGTCTGGGTTCAAGTTTTGGTCCGAATCAGCAGGTTTCATGCAAAAATGTTCAGAAGAAACGAGTGACAACAGAGGTTTTAACGTTACACAGTGAGGCCTGGATCACCATGGCAACGGTTCACGTAAACTCACCATGGCAACGGTTCACGTAGACTCACCGTGGCAACATTCACGTAGACTCACCATGGCAACAGTTTAAGTGGACCTCGCCAAGGCAACAGTTCACGTAGAGCTCACCGTGGCAATGGTTTACGTGGATCTCGTCGTGGCAAAGGGTCACATTGACCTCACCATGGCAACGGTTTACGTAGACTCACCATGGCAACGGTTTACGTAGACTCACCATGGCAACGGTTTACGTGGACCTCACCATGGCAACGGTTTAGTAAACCTCACCATGGCAACAGGTCACATAGACTCACCGTAGCAATGATTTACGTAGACTCACCATGGCAACGGTTCATGTAGACTCACCATGGCAACGGTTCACGTATACTCACCATGGCAACAGGTCACATAGACTCACCGTGGCAACGGTTCACGTAGACTCACCGTGGCAACGGTTCACGTAGACTCACCGTGGCAACGGGTCACGTAGACCCTCGGCTCCCTGTTGAAGGTTTTCTGGTTAGAGGTCATGGGGGGGGCGAAGACGCTCTTCCTCACACTCTTCTTGTTCTTCCCGTCTCGTAGGAACGCCTCCAGACCGTCTCCAGCTCGGTCCGCCGCGGCCGCCACCATGACCTCGTCCGGCGGCCACGCCCCTGTCGACCTCCTGGAGGAACTGCAGCTGATCGCCGCCCAGAACCTGGAGAAGCTGGACATCAACCAGTACTACGAGGTGGTCCGGGAGCTGGGCAGGGGAACCTACGGGAAGGTGGACCTGGTCATCCACAAGACCAGAGGTGACGACCGCCGCCGCCTCGCCTCCATCCGTCACTCTGCTCACACACGTCTCCATCGCTCCGTAAAAACACCTCGAGAGTCCGAGTTCAGTCCCCAACACCTCCAGACTAAAGCTTCACTGTAACCAAGGCAACGATGTGGTAACCGAGGCAACGAGGTGGTAACCGAGGCAATGGGGTGGTAACCGAGGCAACGAGGTGGTAACCGAGGCAATGGGGTGGTAACCAGGCAACGAGGTGGTAACCGAGGCAACGAGGTGGTAACCAGGCAACGAGGTGGTAACCGAGGCAACGGGGTGGTAACCGAGGCAACGAGGTGGTAACCGAGGCAACGAGGTGGTAACCGAGGCAACAGGGTGGTAACCAAGGCAATGAGGTGGTAACCAAGGCAACGAGGTGGTAACCAGGCAACGAGGTGGTAACCAGGCAACGGGGTGGTAACCGAGGCAACGAGCTGATAGCCTGAGCCCTCCGTGATGCTCGTCTCCTTTTTTTACTTATTTATTTAACCTTTATTAACCCAGGCAAGCAATTTAAGAACAAATTCTTATTTTCAAATGCAGCCTGAACATAGAATCTCTGCCTTTTCTGGACGGAGATTCTGACTCGCCTTCAGAAATGAACCCGGCTTCAGAACGAGCGTTTCAGGGATTAACTTCCCGTCTGAGATCCAGAGGCATTGATGTCATGCATGACGATGTTTCGTGAGAGGGTGGAGAAGCAGCAACTTAACCCCTCCTGTCCTGGGTTTCAGGCACCAAGATGGCTCTGAAGTTCCTGAAGAAGAAGACCACCAAGCTGAAGAGCTTCCTGCGGGAGTACAGCGTGTCGCTCTACCTGTCGCCCTGCCCCTTCATCATCAGCATGTACGGCATCGCCTTCGAGACCCACGACTACTACGTCTTCGCCCAGGAGTTTGCGCTGGCGGGAGACCTGTTCGACATCATCCCTCCTCAGGTGAGAGCCTCCACCTCTCCACAGACATCCATGTTCATCAAACTACACTTTAAGATCATGTGTAAAACATAAAAGATCTAATCTGTCGAAATAACCAGAAACTCTTGGACCTGAGGGTCGTAGGAGGTTTGACTCTTCTGAAATAGATGTTTAAGCTTAATACCAATTCGGAGGTTCAGGGATGGATGGATGATTGGATGAATGGATGATTGGATGGATGTAGGGATGGATGGATGGATGGATGGATGGATGGATGATTGGATGGATGATTGGATGGATGGATGGATGATTGGATGGATGGATGGATGATTGGATGGATGGATGATTGGATGGATGATTGGATGAATGGATGGATGATTGGATGGATGATTGGATGGATGGATGGATGATTGGATGGATGGATGATTGGATGGATGGATGGAAGGATGGATGGATGGATGGATGATTGGATGGATGGATGGATGATTGGATGGATGGATGGATGGATGATTGGATGGATGATTGGATGGATGGATGATTGGATGGATGGATGATTGGATGGATGGATGGAAGGATGGATGGATGGATGGATGGATGGATGATTGGATGGATGGATGGATGTAGGGATGGATGTAGGGATGGATGGATGGATGGATGAATGGATGGATGTAGGGATGGATGGATGGATGGATGGATGGATGAATGGATGGATGGATGGATGATGGATGGATGGATGGATGGATGGATGGATGAATGGATGGATGTAGGGATGGATGGATGGATGGATGGATGGATGAATGGATGGACGGATGGATGGATGATGGATGGATGGAGGATGGATGATTGGATGGATGATGGATGGATGATTGGATGGATGGATGGATGATTGGATGGATGGATGGATGGATGGATGGATGGATGATGGATGGATGGAGGATGGATGATTGGATGGATGATTGGATCGATGGATCATCATCAAGACTCCTAACGATGGAGGTTGTCATGACGACAGGTGTGCTGTGTTTGGTTCCTGCAGGTGGGGCTCCCCGAGGCGCTGGCTAAGCGCTGCGTTCAGCAGGTGGCGACGGCGCTGGACTTCCTGCACGGCAAGCAGCTGGTCCACCGCGACATCAAGCCCGAGAACGTCCTCCTCTTCGACCCCGAGTGCCGCCGGGTCAAGCTGTCGGACTTCGGCATGACGCGGCGCGCCGGTGCGCCGTTGAAGTGCGTGAGCGGCACCATCCCGTACACGGCGCCGGAGCTGTGCGGCGAGGCAGCGGCGCGGCGCCAGGGCCTCGGCGTGGCGCCCAGCACGGACGTGTGGGCGCTGGGCGTGCTGCTGTTCTGCATGCTGACGGGAAACTTCCCCTGGGAGAAGGCGACGCCCGGCGACGCCTTCCACGCCGAGTTCGTGCGCTGGCAGCGCCGCCGGACGGGCGCCGCGCCGTCGCAGTGGCGCCGCTTCACCGACGACGCCCTGCGGATGTTCCGACGGCTGCTGTCCGTGGAGCCGGAGCGGCGCTGCGCCGCCAAGGAGGTGTTCTGCTACTTCAGCCACCGCTGGATGCTGGATGCGGACGGCGGCGGCGGCGGAGGCGGGGTCCCGGGCGACGCGGCGCCCCTGGACATCAGCTCATCCTCGTCGGGGGAGGACGCGCTGGCGGACCGGCTGCAGCAGCAGAGCCTGTCGCCCGGCTGCACGGCGGCGAAGGCCGGGGTCGCCATGGAAACCCGCTACTCCTCCGCTAGCAGCTCGCCGTCATCCACCGGCAGCTACGAACGGGTCGGCAGGGACGGCGGCGCCAAGCGAACGCGGATCCTGGTGGCCGCGCCCATCGAGATCTGCGTGTAGAGACGCCGCCGCCGAAGCCTTCAAGTGACCAGGACGTTTCCTCGGCGCCGACGCCGCGCTCGGCCTCCGGAGACGGCGGACGGTTGGTCAAAGCTCCGCCGCGGCGTTGCTAGCGGGGCGACGCCCCCGGGTCGGACCTCAGTCACCGAAACAGAGACGACGACGACAACGCTGATGGACGATAAAAGACACAAACAATATTTTACAAAGTCTCTGTTCCGTTAAAGTGTTTTTATTTCCACGTATTTATTTGACAGAATGATGTTTTCATGATTCGTGTTTGAGGCGAGAGCTTTTTCTTCTGTCGCCGCCATGTCGTTGTGAATTCCAGGGCTGGCCCAAGCCTCCACGGTAGGGCTGGGCGATATGGACCAAAAGTCATATCTCGATATTTTCTAGCTGAATGGCGATACTCGATATATATCGATATTTTTTCTGTGACATAATTGGGGTTTCCCCCAAAGCATTATAGCATAGCATCTCTGTTAGCTTCATTAAAAAAAAAAGAAAAAGAAAAATAAACTGTCTGCATGTATAGAATAAAAATGCTTCTTGAATAAAATAAAACAAATATCCCTTTCCTGCATAACAATTACATTAAAATACACTGTGCAATTAATACAATGTAGACAGTAACAGGCAGACTTTTCCACTGAGGTTGACAGTTGTGCAAATAACAAAACATATAAAACATTCAAGTCAATTTGTCACAAAATAAGCTTTTTTTTTTTTTTTAATAATCGATATAAACGATATTGTCTCGTACCATATCGCGTTTGAAAATATATCGATATATATTAAAATCTTGATATATCGCCCAGCCCTACTCCACGGGGCCCTCTATTACTGCCAATAATACTGATTATTGATCATTCACACACCCACTATAAACTTATTTCATGCTCTTCCCTGTCATTCCAAATACATTCGTAAAACTAGATGTAAGAACTTTTTGTTGTAGTTAGATTGTAATCCACAGTGATTAGGACCATGGAAGCAGACAACAGATTAACAAACTTGCAGAAAAATCTTTCAATTAATATTTAGCAAAGTCAGCAACTACTGGCCACACAGAGAAGCATCAGGTCAAAGGTCAAAGAGCTGCACAGTTGCAGCAGTGTAAGTGTGATACTGAGTGTCATCTACAGTGTAGGCCTACTTTATTTTTGGTTTTAAATAAACTGCAACAGCAATACTACAAAAACTAGAACTATAATTAAAATCACTCAACATAGATAAACAGTATCTCGTCAATATGTTCTCCATATAAGAATAAATTCAAATGTACAAAAACAGACATTATTGAATAGAATAAACAAATAAAATCAAACAAATACTTTTTTTACTCTTGGGGGCCCCCTAGTGGTCACGGGGCCCTAAGCAGCCGCTTAGTTCGCTTATGTCTTGGGCCGGCTCTGGTGAATTCTCATGATGTTTTTCTCTTAAATGTCCTCGTGTGTTCTTGTGATGCTGAAACCTTTATTTGGTCGTGTAAACTGACAAACGTTTCCGTCGAGGGAAAGAAAATCAGCCGTCTGTGACGATGAACAAAGAACAGAACAATCTGGAACCTTTGTTTTCTAAAAACTGTAACGGAAGCTGCACCCGAAGCCATCATTTGAAGCGTCTCTGAAAATAGACACTAAAAACACACATTCAAAACTAGAAGACAAGAATTAAAGGCACTCTATGTAGTAACAGCTCGCATGCGGGCAGCATATCAGAGCAGCTGTGTAAGTTCCTGGTGTCCGACTTGAAGTCTCTAGTAAGATATGTTGGCGTTTCCAGACCTGCCAGACCGTCGCCGCTCATCAACGGGGCTATTTTAAAGTTCCCGGAGCGGGAAAGCAGCCGACTGTCCTCTCAGCGCTCTCTGTAGCTTTGTTTGGTTTCTTTATTAAAATGGGATTGAAGCTGTGAAATAAAAGTGAAAAAAAAAAATGTGAAAAACCACCAAGTTAGAATTAATGTGCGTCAGTGTTTTTCGTGTTTGTGTTGCATGCAGCAGCGTTACTGTTGTGAAACATTTCTTGAAATAAAATCTGTGGATTACAAACGCTTTTGCTGGTTTTTCCCCTTCTTCCATCTCTTTGGATAATGCAATTTCAAATCAAGCTATTTAAGCCTGATAATACGGTTCCAAATCAAGCTAGATAATGCGGTTCTAAATTGAGCTATTAAAGCCAGATAATGTGGTTTTAAATCGAGCTATTGAAGCTAGATAATGTGATTCCAAATCAAGATAATTCGGTTCCAAATCGAGCTATTAAACCCAGATAATGCTGTTCCAAATCAAGCTATTGAAGCCAAATAATGCGACTCCAAATCGGTTCCAAATAAAACTAGATAATGCGGTTTTAAATCGAGATATTAAAGCCACATAATGCGGTTCCAAATCAAGCTAGATAATGCGGTTCTAAATTGAGCTATTGAAGCCAGATAATGCGCTTCCAAATCAAGATATTGAAGCCAGATATTTTGCTGTTCTAAATCGAGCTATTAAAGCCAGATAATGGGATTCCAAATCAAGCTATTGAAGCCAGATAATGCGACTCCAAATCGGTTCCGAATCAAGCTAGATAATGCGGTTCTAAATTGAGCTATTGAAGCCAGATAATGCGGTTCTAAATCAAGATAATTCGGTTCTAAATCGAGCTATTAAAGCCAGATAATGCGGTTCCGAATCAAGCTAGATAATGCGGTTCTAAATTGAGCTATTAAAGCCAGATAATGGGGTTCCAAATCAAGAGAATGCGGTTCCAAATCAAGCTAACGAAGCCAGATAATGTGGTTCCAAATCAAGATAATGCGACTCCAAACCGGTTCCAAATAAAACTAGATAATGCGGTTCAAACCCGGAAAAGACACCTGCTTTTAAAACCATGTTAAACCATCTGGAGGTCCGTGTTCCACACTGACAACGTTTCTTCACAAGCAGAAACCTTCAAGACAGCTGTCCATCTTCTCGGCGGCCGACGTCCCGGCGGATCTCCGGACTCGGACGCTGCAGGTCTCAGGTCTCAGGTCTCAGGTGAGCTCAGCTGACGGTACGAGTCCCCCCCTCGGAGGAAAACCCGGGTCAGCGGTGCCGGGTCGGCAGGAAGGTGAGAACCGTCTCAGGTCCAAGTTTCTGAGCTCTAAACTCGCTCGTTCACCTCAAACCAAAGACACGGACTCACGTTTGCTGCTTTTTATTAACTATAATTAACAATCTCTTAACAAGAAATGTTTCTATGTTAAACAGTTCAGAGACGATGGAAGACATTGGGAGGAAACCAGAACATCAAATACAACAAAAACTCCTTAAAGTGTATTCATAATAAAGTTTAATTTAGTTTTTAAAATCAAACAGTCAAAAAACATTTAATAAAAAACAGAAATGAGGGAATTGACACGTCTGAGGGATTGGAACCTGCATCTCAGTCCGGTTAGCGGCAGGTTAGCGGGCCTGAAACCACAACTAAATAAATACTCTCGCTGCAGGAATGTGCTTCATCAGGTGAAGAGAGTTCTTTAAGACCACGAGGTGCAGAAACAGGTGACGCCTTCCCTGCAGGTCCGAGAGTCCTGGTCACCTGCTGCCCCCGTGTGGCCGGGAGCGGCGTTACACCCAAGCCGCTTCCGCAGAGTTTAACAGCCCTCCGGTACGGAAGAGGATCAGGGCCATGCAGGAGGAAAAATATTTGAGAGGGGAAGATTTCTTTTTATTGTGCACTTCGAGAAAAAAGTCGAAATGTCAAGAAAAAAGTTGAAATGTCAAGAAAAAAGTCGAAATGTCGAGATTAATGTCGAAATACAATTTAAAAAAAAAGTAGAAATGTCGAGAATCATGTTGAAATACAATTTCAATAAAGCCCAAATTTCGAGAATAAAGTCAAAATTTCAAGAAGTCAAATATTCGAGAATAAAGTCGAAATTTCGAGAATAAAGTCAAAATGTTGTGAATAAAGTCGAAATTTTGAGAATAAAGTCGAAATTTCGTGAACAAAGTCGAAATTTCGCCTTTTTTCCTCAACATTTCAACTTCATTCACGAAATTTTGAATTTTTTCTCAACATTTCGACCTTTTTCTCGAAATTGTAGAAAAAAAAAGTTGAAATGTCAAGAAAAAAGTCGAAATGTCGAGATTAATGTCGAAATACAATTTAAAAAAAAAGTAGAAATGTCGAGAATAATGTTGAAATACAATTTCAATAAAGCCCAAATTTCGAGAATAAAGTCAAAATTTCAAGAAGTCAAAAATTTGAGAATAAAGTCGAAATTTCGAGAATAAAGTCGAAATTTTGATAAAAGTCAAAATTTCGAGAATAAAGTCGAAATTTCGTGAATAAAGTCGAAATTTTTTCTCAACATTTCAACTTCATTCACGAAATTTAGACTCTTTTCTCAACATTTCGACCTTTTTCTCAAAATTGTACTTCAACATTAATCTCGTCCATTTCGACTTTTTTCTCGACATTTCAACTTTTTTCTCAAAGTGCATAATGAAAAAAAAAAAATCTTCCTCCTCTATATTTTATTTTTATTTTTCTCCTGCCTGGCCCTAACACTCTTCCGTACTCCGGAGAACAGGAAGGACAGACATAAATAATGGCGGAGATCATAACATCAAACCATAAAGTGCGTTGCAGCAAGCGTCCACTGTGCCATGCAACGGGGGAAATAAATTAGGGCCGAAGCACGAACAGGAATAGAAAAGTCGTACAAAAACTGTACAAAAAAGCGTCCAGAAGACTTTAGATTCTATTGAACATTTATCGATAAATCTCTGACAGAATTACTATTTTCAAATTATAAACGTCTCGTAAGACGGAGAAACACACACACACACACACACAACTCAGCTCAGTTTATAACGCTTCAAACGTGTTTACGAGTCTTACAAGAGGACTACAAACAGTACAAGACAGAACACTACAACTCTGGTGGACACTCGTTGATCACTCTGTTGTGACTCTCGTTGGACTCTGCTGTTGGGTCTCTGGTTGGGTCTCTGGTTGGGTCTCTGGTTGGGTCTATAAACCAACCCACACCCCCCCCCCCCCCGATGGGTCTCGATTGGTCTCGTTGGCTTTGTCCTGGTTGGGGTCTCGTTTGGGGTCTCGTTGGGTGAGGTCTCGTTGGGTCTCGTTGGGTCTCTCGGTTGGGTTCTCTGGTTTGTGGATCTCTGGTTGGGTCTCTGTCCCCCCCCCCCCCCCCCCCCCCCCCCCCCCCCCCCCCTCTGGCACCCCACACCCACACCCCCACACCCCCCCCTTGGGTCTCGTTGGGTCTCTGGTTGGATCTCGTTGGGTCTCTGGTTGGATCTCGTTGGGTCTCTGGTTGGATCTCTGGTTGGATCTCTGGTTGGGTCTCTGGTTGGGTCTCTGGTTGGGTCTCTGGTTGGGTCTCGTTGGGTCTCGTTGGGTCTCGTTGGGTCTCGTTGGGTCTCGTTGGATCTCGTTGGGTCTCTGGTTGGGTCTCTGGTTGGATCTCTGGTTGGATCTCTGGTTGGGTCTCTGGTTGGGTCTCGTTGGGTCTCGTTGGGTCTCGTTGGGTCTCTGGTTGGGTCTCTGGTTGGGTCTCTGGTTGGGTCTCGTTGGGTCTCGTTGGGTCTCGTTGGGTCTCGTTGGGTCTCGTTGGGTCTCGTTGGATCTCGTTGGGTCTCTGGTTGGGTCTCTGGTTGGATCTCTGGTTGGATCTCTGGTTGCGTCTCTGGTTGGGTCTCTGGTTGGGTCTCGTTGGGTCTCGTTGGGTCTCGTTGGGTCTCGTTGGGTCTCGTTGGGTCTCGTTGGATCTCGTTGGGTCTCTGGTTGGGTCTCTGGTTGGATCTCTGGTTGGGTCTCTGGTTGGGTCTCTGGTTGGGTCTCGTTGGGTCTCGTTGGGTCTCGTTGGGTCTCGTTGGGTCTCGTTGGGTCTCGTTGGGTCTCGTTGGGTCTCTGGTTGGATCTCTGGTTGGATCTCTGGTTGGATCTCTGGTTGGATCTCTGGTTGGGTCTCGTTGGGTCTCGTTGGGTCTCGTTGGGTCTCGTTGGGTCTCGTTGGGTCTCGTTGGGTCTCTGGTTGGGTCTCTGGTTGGGTCTCTGGTTGGGTCTCGTTGGGTCTCGTTGGGTCTCGTTGGGTCTCTGGTTGGATCTCGTTGGGTCTCTGGTTGGATCTCGTTGGGTCTCTGGTTGGATCTCGTTGGGTCTCTGTTTGGATCTCGTTGGGTCTCTGGTTGGATCTAGTTGGGACTCTGGTTGGGTCTCGGGTCTCTGGTTGGATCTCGTTGGGTCTCTGGTTGGATCTCGTTGGGTCTCTGGTTGGATCTCGTTGGGACTCTGGTTGGATCCCGACGGCCGAGGTCTCACCAGCAGATCTGCTTCCTGCTCCGGTCCTCGTGTTCAGTATCGCTACCAGACGGAGGAGCTGGAGTCCTGCAGGTCTCGTCCACCCTGATGAGGTCTCAGGAGGTTCTGGAGAACAAACAACAGGAAATGACACCAACGGACGAAGAACCAGCCTCGTTACCGGTCCGGCGCTGGTGTGAAGGAATAAACATTTCTTCCTCCTTTGTTGATAAACATCCACTTTTTCCTCCCATTTCTTTATTCATTCTAAGCCACAATTCAAAAGTAACGTCTGTTTTCATCAGTTAATAATCAACACATCTGTCCACATGTGTAACCGGAGTCGTCTTGGTTAGGGCTAGGTATCGATTCAAACGTCAAGAATCGATTCGATTCTGATATTGATTCCGGGTAGAGTTGTCCCGATCCGATCACGTGATCGGAAATCGGGGCCGATCACGTGATTGCAGACTCGATCTGGACTCGGACGTTATGAGCCGATCAGGAATCGGATATATATATATATATCAGGGTTTCCGTTGTCCGGTAATTGCCGGACTTCGTCCGGTAAAATATGCCGAAGTCCGGTATTTTATAATCTCTCCGGTCAAAATGTCCGACATCCGCGTGTGCGTTGATTTATGGTTCCGCGTCGCACCGACGCAGAGTCTACAGCGTAGGGTTCGCAGCGACGCGCACCCATGGCGTAGGCTCTGCGTTGGTGTGACGCAGAACCATAATTCCGGCTTAAAAGTAAACATGCGCCCAAGTACCCGTGCATGACAGGCAGACACACACGGGGAGAAGAGACAATTTCTTTAATTCTTATTTTTTTTTAAAACTTTATCCTTATGAACGCAATTGTTATATACGTTAGTCCAACTTTCCTTATTTTAATCAGAACACTTTTTTTTTCCTCTTCGGCGTGGAGTAGTGGGCTTGGAGCGGCAGCCATCGGTTAGTTTTTTCTTTTTAGATCCGAGGCTTTGCGTAGATGGTGGCTTCCGCAACTTTCAGGCGCTTTTTCTGCGCAAGCAAGCTTTATAGATGAAGCCCCAGGACTGAAGCGGAGCTGCGGTGCCGACATTATGGTTCCGCGTCGCGGAAGGCTCTGCGTTGGTGTGACGCGGGACCATAAATCAACGCACACGTGGAGTAGTGGGCTCGGAGCGGCAGCCATAGACCGCATGCGCGCAGAGCACGCCTGTTTGTTTTGAAGCTGAAGCAGCCCTATGCTAAAAAAAAAAAAAAAAAAAAAAAGAAAAGAAATTTTTTTATACTGACTTAAGAATGTTCAAGCTGCCTACCTCCTATGTGCTCAGTTTACAGTACACATGTTAAAATATAATAAAAGGGTCATCCTGCATAATTTTCTTTTCTCTTCTTCATTTTTTATTGTTTTATAAAAGTATCGGATCGGGACTCGGTATCGGCAAGTCCTCAAAATCAAAGGACTCGGACTCGGACTCGAGGGCAAAAAAACCTGATCGGGACATCCCTAATTCCGGGTTAGTGTTATTAAAACAGTTTTTTCAGCTGTTGCATGAATTATATGACTGTAGTTCTGCAACATATTACTACTAGTGTTATATTGAGATTAAACAGCAAGTATTGCAGATAATGATGCTGTAAGGACCAATCAGCTCCCAGAATGCTGATAGAACTGCTTTCAGAAACATCGTGTGGGTCAGAATTATCAAACAGATTCAGGGAGGAAACAGAGACGGATGAAATCGTTTTTATTTTTTCCCACATTCCGTTTTTATTTTGTCCATTTTCTGTGTTTTTCGGTTTTTTTCGTTTTTGAGAATTTGGTTTTTAGCATTTTATGCAAATTTAAGAACACTTATGCTGATGAATATGAACTTTAACTGCGACGTCTGTAATAGGTGGAATCTGCTCTGTACCTGGGAGTAAAATTTTTAAGCCTTTCAGGAATTTTAAAAACGAATGCTTTGTTAACGCTACCGCTGCTCCTTTTAGGAATTAATTTGAGAATCAATTTAGAATCGGAGAATCGATTTTTTTCAACACAGGCCTGGTCTTGGTGCCATTTAGGCCCTGTCCCAATAATACCACTACCCCTAGTTTTCAGCCCTACCCCTACATTTAGAAGAAAACTAGTGTAGTGGATATGAATCTGTCCCTACGGATCGAGGGTTTTCCGATGTACACTAGTTGATCTAGGGCCAGAAAAGTTTCCCAGAATGCTTTTCGTCATCATTTGCGGACTGAATCAAAAAAAAAACATGGCGGACATTTCTTATTTTTTAGTGAATAAAATCAATATTTTGAGTTAGTTTCTGCATAAAAATGCGTTTTGATTACATTTCTAGCGCGAAATATATATTTTAATTTCATAATATTCACTCAGTGAATGTACATAATCACTCGTTTGCCCGTTGTTGCGAAGATCACGCCAGAATAAAGGCTGATTTATGGTTCCGCGTTACACCAATGCAGAGCCTACGGCGTAGGTTACGCGGCGACGCGCGCCGTACGCCGTACCCTACGGCGTAACCTACGCCGTAGGCTCTGCGTCGATTTAACGCAGACCCATAAATCAGCTCCGGAGCCGGAAGGCAGAAATCCTGAAATTTTCTGAGCAAATTTCTTAACAGGCGTAGCTACAACTGTTAGATTTCATCTATTAAACCAACATTTATCTTCCTAAATGATTTATTTCAGCCAGCGGTAATTCTCCACAGAGCTGCAGGTTTCACCCGGGACAACGGCGCAGGGCGATCACGTCTGTACGTGAGCTGCGTTATTTGGATAAACTGAGCCCAGGTTGGGGATCTTATCCGTTACTTTTACGCCTGAAAAAACATTAAAACTTAATAAAGTGGCATATTAATAACGCTACAGCTGAAATTAAAACAGCTTTTGGCTCTCAGCTTCCTGATTTTAGGGGTGGTGCTGAAACTAGGGGTATGGGGAGTATTGGGACAGGCCCCTGGGAAGATTTCAAGTGCCCTAAAATCTGTCCCTTCTTTTTTAGGGCTAGTGGTAGAAAGTAGGGGGTGTATTGGGATTGGGCCTTAGCCAGTTCTCTCTGGTCCCGAGGCGCCGCTGCCCTCCGCTGGTCAGCAGAGGAACTGCAGCCACAACCAGGTTGTGAATCAAAGACAGAATGAGCTCACAGACGTCTGAAGATGATCAGGTAAACGGGTACGAACCTCCACGGCGCCCACGCGTCTTCAGCGTCATCTCCGGCATCGCCTGGTTGTTGTCGTGAAGAGTTTGTTCTGACAGGACACAAAAACCC
The DNA here is from genome assembly GCF_033807715.1 of Cololabis saira. NCBI lineage: Eukaryota > Metazoa > Chordata > Actinopteri > Beloniformes > Belonidae > Cololabis > Cololabis saira. The sequence goes on from NC_084607.1 coordinate 6,383,616, forward strand.
GTCAGCCTGGAGCAAAACCCTTTCAACCGTTTTTCAGAGCAGAACCAAGCGCTTTGTTCCGGTTATCCAAACCCAACAGGCTAAGATCTCCCAGCATGCATCTCCAGGGTCAGAAGACTTGTGAACGTTCACATGCCTGAGCAAATTGTGATAAACCAAAGAAAAAAAATGAAACTAAAAAGCAGATAGATTTTATATGTATTTATTTATTAATGTTCAGTATCATCTGAAAGTGTTGCTTTTCTAGTTTCATCTGATCCTCACTATGTTGGGGTGGAGAAAGTTGATCTTGCGATCTGTTGTGTTTTGTTGCGGGTGTTGCTTGTGTTGGGGGCGCCATCTTTTTTTGCATGTATTTTTAAGTTGTTATAAATCAAATACATATATATAACTGCTTTCAGAAACATCGTGGGGCAGAATTACCAAACAGATCCAGGGCAGCAAACAGAGACGTATGAAATCAGTTTTATTTTTTCCATTTTCGGTCTTTTTCGGGTTTAAAATTTTGGAGAATTTGGTTTTTAGCATTTTATGCAAATGTAACCCCACAGCAGTATATAAAGTAATGAAATATAGACAATTTATGCAATTATACCTGAAAACTTTAATGTTTTCATACCTTTAATTTAAACATATTTAAAGGCAAAAACATGGCACCAGTTATTCTGGTGTCCAACAAAACATCCCATTTTTGGGCATAAACACAAAAATACCAAAAGTTGTAATGTAATGATGAAAAACAATCGATCTTTAGACATATGAATCGATTTTTAGGAATTAATATGAGAATCGATTTAGAATTGGAAAATCAACTTTTTTCAACACAGGCCTAGTAACGGGTCTTACCTTGTGTTCTGGACACCTCATGGAGAAGTTGTCTTCGTTGAGGATGCAGCCTGAAAGACAGAAGACAAACAACGTGAGCCTTTCAGACGTTCCCACAAATATTCAGTTCAGTTTTATTGAAACGTTTTTATTTATTACAGCACAAGTTCAGGTCCAGTTCAGGTCCAGGTGGTTTCCAGAACCAGAGACCCAGAACACGAACCCTGAGCAATTACTACTAGGGTTGTAATTAGGGACGTCCCGATCCGATCGTTTCAGACTTGATGGAAATTGTACATTGCATCACGATCAGGGGCCGGATATATATTTTATTCTCATTATTTTGATCAAACAGACTATGGAAAAATACTAAGCAACGTAATTTTGCACAACAAATCTGCTAATAGGAAGAAAACGATTGGTAAGGGTGCGAGGAAGATCGTAGCTCCTTCAAAGACCAACATTTTATTCTTTCAGCCAGAAAAGGACAGTAAGAAGTAAAGAGTCTAAAAAACACATTAATGCCTTACTTTATGACACTGTTGCACTTTTATTTGCTTATTTGTTTACATGCCTGCTGGGAATTTTAAGTTGAGCTGCTGTTTTTATTTAATTAGGGCCCGAGCACTGACAGTGCGAAGGCCCTATTGTACCGTTTACCTTTTCATTTTTCCAACAAAATGAGTCTTTTTTTCCCCCTAAACGTGCCACAAAAGTCACCAAAACTTATCACCAAGCCAGGCCTGGTGATAAATTTTATATTTAATGGTTTACATTAATGGGCGTGGCCTAATGGCTCAACAGCGCCCCCTAGAAAACTTTGTGCCTCATGCCCCACAATACGGTTTGACGTACATGCACGAAAATCGGTACACACCTGTATCATGTCGCAACTTAAAGAAAAGTATCTTGGCCCATGCCCGAAACCGAACAGGAAGTCGGCCATTTTGAATTAATGGTGTAATTTTGGCGCAATTTATGCCATTTTCACTTGTCGTACCTTAACCAACTCCTCCTAGCAGGATTGTCCGTTCGACATAAAACTCGCTCAGGAGATACAAAAGACGTTAACGATGAAAAGTTTCAAAATCGTGAGTTTTTGTGAAATGGCGTGGCCGTGGCGCCGCGTCAAACTTCAACGTTAAACAGGAAGTGATACTAGTAGCTGATTGGTCCATATTTGATAGATCCTATTTTCTGCCATAACTTTTGAATGTTTTGACATAAAGAGTCATGGTGGTGTCATCGGACTTAGTTTTGAGTCCTTGACCATAATTGGTGAAAATCGCACGCGCGAGTGCCCGTTCGTCGCTGCTGCAGCTTTAATTCAATTTATGTTTAAATTTGCGGTTTTTACTAGTTAATAGTTGAACTATTATTACTTGATTGTTCAAGCTACCTCCAAAAGAACTTCTCTGTTTAAGAGCCAAATGATAAAAAACAAGGTGAATAAAATAAAAAATAAGGGACAACCTGGATCTGTTTGTTTTTTTTAATGTGTTATGAAAGTATCGGGTCGGGACTCGGTATCAGCAGATACTCAAATGACTCAAATCAGGGCCCAAAAAACCTGATCGGGACAGACCTAGTTGTAATCAAGCAAAGAAATTATTGTCGTCGTTCGGGGCGTACCTGACTGCACGGCGCAGGCGTAGTGGTAATTCCTGCAGCAGCCCTTCTGGAAACATCCCACGATGGCCCCGGACTGACCGCAGGCTGAACACGTCTGGGGGGAAACAGAACCACCGGCATCATCGTCATCATCGGCATCATCATCAAGCTTTACTCAGGACGGAAACCTAACGGAGGAGACGTTCCCTGAAGCTTCACAGAGACGGATGCAGAAGACGCTTCAGCGTGACTTTAGCGTAGGGCTGCACGATTCTGGACAAAATGAGAATCACGATTTTTTTGCTTAGAATTGAGATCACGATTCTCTCACGATTTTTTCCAATATAAAATTTATTGCACTTTTTACTTTAACGTTGCAACAGCTGAACAAAAATATAATAACAATAAACATCTCTTGTCTTCTTTACACAAACCTTTGAATAAGTTAAACAATAATAACAATTTTGAACAATATTTGTTCCTCCCTGAGTTGAACACCCTTTCAGAAAGGGGACTTGTAACAGATCCTGTAGTTCTGAGGCAACAAATTATTCCTCTGGCTGCTTTTTGCTGTAACAGCTGACATTGAACATAAAAACAATAAACATCTCTCTTGTCTTTAAATAATTTTAACAATAACAATTTTAACAATATTTATGTGCAATATGTGTCAGGTGATGAGAAAGGTAGATGTTTCTCCAAATGTAATCCACAATCATTAACAAAATATAACAAACATGACAACATGATAGTTGACCATGACAGGACTACAACAACCTAGAACATAAGCCTAGTCCTTTTTTTATGCAGCCATCTTTAAAAAAAAAAAAAAAAAAAAAAAAAAAAAAAAAAAAAAAAAATTATAAAATCGTCGTCATTTGGAAATGAGATTGCGTTCAAGCATGAATCGAGATCGCGATTTTTTAACGATTAATCGTGCAGCCCTACTTTAGCGTTATATTTTTTGTGATCAAATGTTTTTATTTATATTTCTTTTTTTATATTATAAACGGTGACATCCACAATGATGTCACACAAATATTATCCACATATTTTCACCCCCTTCCAAACCCACCCCTCGGACCTAAGCATGTTTTCTCGAAGTGCATAATGAAAAAAAATCTTCCTCCTCTAAAATCTTATTTTTATTTTTCTCCTGCCTGGCTCTAATACTCTTCCGTAGTTGGGAACCCTGCGGACGCGTCTCCTGACTTATGTAAAAAATAGAGGATAAAAGTCGACATTTGACACAAATAAACAACTTGAGTGGTTGATGAGGAGCTTAAACACTACCGGTTCCTCACCGTCTCCTGGGCGACCCGGGCCGCCTCCTCCAGGCCGTACAGCCTCCCCCGGACCAGGAACACGCCGTTGGACCAGATCCCGCAGTCCTCGTGGACCCAGCACTCGTCCAGGCGCAACGGCGCCGCCGGCGACCCGGGCGACCCGTTCTCGGCGGCGCCGTCGTCCTCCGAGGAGTTCCCCGGCCGGCCGTTAGCGAGGCCGTGCGGCGCCGCAGCAGTGGGGGCCCGGCTGGGCCGGTACGGCCCGTGCAGGTCCCCCAGGCCCGTGGCGTTGGCCGCCTGCCGGCACAGGCAGCACTGCGGCGCCGCCGGGCCGCCGGACCCGGGCCGGCCCAGCAGGAAGCAGGACGTGGTGGGAACGAAGCCCGGCAGTGACGCCGAGGCGGGCGCGGCGCCCCGGACCGGCACCGCCTCGTCCTCGTAGTTCACCACCCGGCAGAGCCGCGGCTCCACGTGCACAAACGGGCCGAAGCCGTCCGACTTCTTCTTCTTCTCTTTAGCGTAGGAGAACTTGAGCTGGAACTGGGGCTCGGCGGGAGGAAACAGACCCGGGGGGCCGGGAGGGCCGGCCGGGCGGCGCCGCTTCCTCCTCCGCCGCGCCGCCGTCCTCTTAGCCGTGTCCTGGAGCGGCCGCGGCGCCGGCGGGACGGGGCTCCCGCGGGGCTTCACCGCCGTGGGAGCTGGAGGGGGCGGGTTCTGTCTGAACGAGCGGCGAGGCGGCGCCGCCCGCAGGGGCGACTTCCTGTCCGAGTCCCCCGAGCCGCTGCTCGCCCTCGGCGGCGCCGGCGAGTCGTCCGAGCTGGACAGCCGCGCCACGTACTCCATCAGGTCGTCCGAGTCGCCGCTCTCGTTGTAGATGCCCACGGCGCTGTGCTTGGCGCGCCGCGTCAGGCTCTCCCGCGCCGCACCCCCCCTGCTGCTGCCGCCGCTGCAGGACAGCAGCAGCGGCGGCGTCTCCGACGGCGACTTCCTGACCCTGGAGCTGCGCCGGACCGACCCGCCGGACGAAGGACTCCTGCTCCAGCCGTCGGCTCTCCGGTTGCCGCTGGTGACGGAGACCTCCACCACCTCAAGTGCAGAAAGATACAAAGAAACATTCCATTTAAAATACCGATGCTGTCCCTCTGTCTCCCAAAATAGAGCCATATTGGACCAAAAACACAAAAAACAAATATGTCTGGAGCCGCAAAAAATCTAAAATCTTTTATTAGAATGAAGGCTAATGGCGAAATGTTAAGAAAAAAGTCTAAATGTTGAGAAAAAAGTCTAAATGTTGAGAAAAAAGTCTAAATGTTGAGAAAAGTAAATATTTCGAGAAAAAAGTCGAAATGTTGAGAAAAAAGTCGAAATGTTGAGAAAAAAGTCAAAATGTTGAGAAAAGTCAAGATTTCGAGAAAAAAGTCGAAATGTCGAGAAAAAAGTCGAAATGTGGAGAAAAAAGTCGAAATGTGGAGAAAAAAGTCGAAATGTGGAGAAAAAAGTCGAAATGTCAAGGAAATAGTCAGAATTTCGAGAAAACTTGAAATATCGAGATTAAAAAAGAAAGGAAAAAGGAAGAAAAAAAGAGAAAAAAAGAAAAAAAAATTGAGAAAAAAGTCTAAATGTTGAGAAAAAAGTCACAATGTTGAGAAAAAAGTCACAATGTCGAGAAAAAAGTCAAGATTTCGAGAAAAAAGTCGAAATGTCGAGATTAAAAAAGAAAGGAAAAAGGAAGAAAAAAAGAGGAAAAGGAAAAAAAGAAGAAAAAAGAAGAAAAAAAGGA